>NC_050084.1:14322252-14364752 GCF_009764565.3 Dermochelys coriacea | reverse complement strand
GTACTTAAGTGATGCATTCATGCTGGCCTACTTAAAAGGGGTGATTTCTGCCAAAGAAACATACAGGATCTATAGGAGAGTACCTTTTTTACGTCACTTTTCAAAGTAAATCCAGACAGCAACAGATTCTGTAGTTGTTAATTGGAACCTTTCATGAGCACTAAAAGTTCACTTTTGTAATAATAGTAATAATAATAACAATAATAACAATATTAAATACAGAGAGTGGAGGTGGAAAGTGGCTTAAGACATGCAAACATTTTTTCCACTGAGAAGAATGTAGCAACCTGACTTGACCAGCAGGATTCTATCCTAAGCAACTTACCTACTAAAGATTCTGCCTGTAGGTGATGTGATTCCCCATTTGAAGTTCATCCATAGTGATGTACAAGACATAAACTGAGGGTGTGCAACTAGCAGGGAAGGGATCTGCTAACTGTGTATGTCCATTAGGAGCGGATGCACTAATCAGAAAACAAAGGGCTATATCATGGCCTGCAGTCGAAAACGGCTCAACACAGGTCAGATGGGGGTGGCCAATAGCCTTGTAGCCTCCTTTGCCTCAACACTGGAGATGGCTGCTGTTTCTAGTGTACCCCCAGTGGCCAGCGAGAGCTTAATAAAATTTACTATGTTGGCTAAACACCACCAAAGGATACCCCTAGGCAAGAAGAGTCCTCTGTTAGATGGCTAAGTCATCTTTAGGCTAACTTTAGGCACCAGTAGAGTAGCACCAGGGTACCAGACGATAAGGTTCAAAATATATAGCACCCAGTTCATGAGGTCCTTGCTCCGTCTTTATTTGGTCCTTCTTGAAGACAAATGCATGTTTTACTTGAGTAAAGAAGATTTCAAGTATTTAGTAAATACTTCAGGAAAGGGGCCATAGATCTGCCTTCTTTTGGATTAAAATCTCTGTTTCCTCCTCCTTTATCATTTTTGTCATTTTGGTCTGGCTAGCGAGAATACTTTGTTTGGCATTGCTTTAATATTAAAAATAAAAAGAAGAGAAAAAGATGTTCCTGATTGCTATGTATATATTTAATACAATCTTCCTGGACCATGGAAGGAGCAGGTTATCTCCAGGCTGCAAAACTCCATTCCATTCATCTGTTTGAAGTTATCTAGAAAGACTGTTTGAAATATACCGCCTCTCTCTCCCCCTCATGATCCTGCTTCTCTTTAAAGTACATTTCCAATCCCAGATCAAAACCAGTCTGTCTCTGCAATATAAAAAACACGATTTAAAGAGCACCTCACTCTTAGTCTTAGTTGTTTTGGTAAATGGGGCTGGACCAGCTAGATTCTAACCTTTATGCAAATTTCACTATAATTCAGCATGATATTTATAAGATTCGGAGCTAATTAAACCCCAGTGGAGATCAGACCCTTTATGACCTCATTACCGTTATACACAACAACCTAATTTCTCAGAACAACCTCAAAGAAGAGGATGCTCTAATTTAAAAGAAAGTATGGACATATGTACTGTCTAGATGCCTCTCTGTTACAGCTGCAATGCTGAGATTACTGTTCCACCCATTAGCGAACTCTTATTGAAAATCACATTAGCTTTTATTAATAGTCTTTTTTTATTCCACTGAATGTTTAATCGATGGAAATAAAATTAAAGGGACATTAATTATCAAGGCTTAAAATCTTCAGCTGGAAGACATTTTAAAAATGCAAAGTGGAATTATTATTTATTTTATTTGATAGGCCTCATTTTGTTCTACTTTATGAGGAATTTGGGTAAAATTCACCCCTGTGCATAGGGGCCAACACAGGGTCGATGTCTCTCTTACGTCCTATTTGGGAAGCTTCATTGAGACTTAAATGGTTCATAAGCCCTTGACACAGGTGAGGAATATCATCCTTTGTGTGCTGCTTAAAACAAAATTAACTGATGCATCCTCTAGTAAAACTGATCTGCTTTCATACAAAAGCTATTTGTACTTGGGCTTTTTGGTTGATCTCTACCCTGACTTATTTGCACATGCAGTCCTCTGGATTCTTGTGTATTGGTCGCACAAATGTGTAAAGGCTGAAACCAGGCATTTCACAATAGGACCTGCTTATAGCGAAACTCTGGTTAAAGGGAATAGAACAAAAATGTGCGTTTGAATGCACTGGAGTCCAAAGTGAACCTCGGCCCGTAGCAAACCTGACATTGAAAAATATTATTTAACTTCAAAGAGATTTCACTATGTCTTAATGAATTTTATTTGGGACAACATTTTACTATTTCTCTCCGCACAATTTTCTTTTCACATGGAAAAAATACCACTTCACCATCTTGGCACAGAGATTTAGAGATATGCCACAGGTGGAGACTTGTCATGCATATGAATTTTTATACCAAAAAGACGTGTGCACATGTGCTTTCCCATACCTGTTTGTGTTGGGGTGTGAAAATGACCATTTTCCAACTGCAAAATCACTTTATTCTTGCATAAAATTCCAAGCCAAATACTTTTTAAAAATTGAAGACAATTTTTGTCTGCTTACTTTCTTTAGTGAGTGTTTTTTTCATAGAGATCAAAGTCAGGAACTGACTGGTGCTTTTTGAACATTGCTTGACACCTTCAGCACTAAAATATTTGCACTGGCCTTATTCACCACACCTAAAACCTGCCCACTGGTGAGCCCCCTTGGCATGCAGAGAAGGGACCCTGCTATGCCCATGCCTGCTTGTACATCTCAGTGATAGATGACATTTTTGGATCATGTGTATGCATGTGCTACCTTCTTATCGCTTTGATAAAATAAAGAATAACATGGATACAATGGGATTATAAACTGAGCATCAGTATAGACTAGATAATAAATTTGCCAAAATCTCTTTGGTGGTGGTAAAGTGAACAGTATTAAGAAGTTTCAGAGTGGAGCAATTCCTAAGTGAATGCTAAGTAGAAGCAAGATAAAATCTAGTAGAATAGTTAAGTAGAGTGAGCCACGTTTGCAATGGCCTGCCATGACACAGGCAGAGATACAGTGTATAATGTGCCATGGATGGAGCAATGCATTTTGGGTTCTCTAATCTCCCTGCGCTGCACCTCCATATGATAGAGAAGGCAGCAGCAATCTGTTCCATTTAATGCAAAGTAGGGATGGCCCTCAGGCTCTTTGCAAGCTGCCAAGGCAGCCCTCAGTTGGACAAAGTTTGGGCACCCCTGCTGTTTTTTATGATTACTCTAAGTACTCTGTGCTGTACCCTTTGATTTTCATTTTCATTTTATTTTATTTTATTTTTGGAGGCAGGAGGTTGTTGCCTGGATTTCTGCTGAACTGAGATTAACCCAGATGGCAACACTGTACGTGCGAGTCAAGACTGTTTAGTGAGGAAAGGATTTCAAACTAATTGCAACTGTTCCCCTTCCTCCAGTAGCAAATAAAATATGTTTCTAACCTTCATGATGGGGGCGCCACAATGAACACACCAGTAAACCCATATTTTAGAGCGCAATGAAAGCCCTATCTTAGGACCACTTTAAACGTTTGCCCAGGGACTTTGTTTTGTGGGTTTGCTTTAAATTGTCTTCAGAGTCACTCCAGTTCATTAATTTTGAACAGTTTATCAATATGGGAAGATTAATCCCCTGCAGTCCCTTTTAATATTTTTTCTTCTTCTTTTCAAATAAATGATTGATGAGTATCAAGAGGATTGCTCCATATATAGTGTCTGCTAATGCAGGGACCCTTTTGCCTGAGGGTTTCTACTGTGGTTTATAACGCAACATAGACTGTCTGAACAAGATCTTAAGTAGCCAGAGTTGTAAAAGTTTATGTATATGTGTGGGTGGGGGAATATAGAGAAATCACTTATTTGCAAGATACGTTTTCATTAATCATGTTGCTTTTCTTTTGACTCTTGAATGGGGCGGTATATTAATGACTATGCTGGGATTGGGAAGAGTTGTTTATGATAACCCCCTGAGGGTTTGGAAAAAATGAGTTATAGATATTACAGGGATGGGAGTGAAATGGAGGAGAAGGGTTAAGTCACTGGTCTAGAATTTGAGAGATCGGCATTCCATTTCAAATGTGGACTTGCTGATGATGTTTAGGGATGTAATTCGCATGCAAATACATAGCACTGGGTTCCCCTGGTGCACAGGGGCTTCGGCTGGTGTATCTGTGCCTCAGGTCGGTCTGGCACTTCTTCCCCCCGCCTTGTGTAGGGGGTGTGTTGGACAGGTGGGGCCAGGGAGGGGGTGGAACTCAGGTCCACTATAGCAATGCTCCTCTGGTCCATTAAGGGCCATCTGTCCATGAAGATGATGATTTATTGCGTTTATTTATTTGTATTACCATAGCACCTAGAACCCCCATCATGAGCCAGTGTCTGAAAGCAGTTCTAAACTGTGTCGGGACCTGAGTCTTTATTCTCCGTCTCTCACTACTCCGTCTGTAAATGGGGATGATAATATTTCTCTACCTCACAGGGTTGTTGTCATGATAAGCTCATTAATGTTTGAATGGTACTCAGATACTCTTGGGAAGAGGGCCATATGAGTAGACAGATAGCTATAAAAACCTAGACAGACAGATGGACTGGGTATAAGTGGATGAAATTCTATAGCCTGAAAGAGATGATCTGACCTTAACTATTTTCTCCCACTGCCAAAAAAATATGATATATCTATACAAAAAAAAACCCTATGAAGTTCAGGCTATGTCTATACTATGAATTAGGGATGTGAATCCCAGCTTGTATAGACATATTTGTGCTCTCTCTCCTCTGAGCTAGTATGCCAAAAGTTGTAGTGTCATCGTGGTAGCACAGGTAGCAATGAGCAGGGGCACAAGCTGACTGCCCCCCAATATAAAACCCACCCGAACACCATGGGTATATACTCAGAGTGGGTAACCTGCACCGCTACTACCTGTGCTGCTCCAGCTACGCTACTGTTCTTAGTGTGCTAACTCAGATAAGAGCTAGCACAAGTATGTCTTTGTGAGCTGGGAATCACACCACTAGCCCATAGCGTGCATGTAGCCTAAGGCACTGAGCAACTTTTGCTGCATAGTGGCATGAAAGCTTCCAATAGGGATTCCTATATTTTGATTTTGCAACATATGATCCAAAATAAAAATAAGACACACACAGTTTCCCTCTGATGTTGTTTTAAGTATTTTTTCCCCTACAGTTGGATTCCTGGAAGAAATATTGTACTGCAAGTAATAAAACCTACAGGTTCCACTTTTAAAACATCCAGCATACACCAGGATCCGCTTAAAAAAACCCCAACCCCGTAATAATTCTAAAAAAAGACATAAAAGGATGCTCTCCAGGTAGAAGCATTAGAATTATTCAAAAGAGTGAATCTTGCAAAAGATAAACAGTTGCCTTCAGTTTAACCATTCTAACATTTGTTATGCAGCGGGTATTGATCTTTTGATGGCCCCATTTTCACAGGGAGGGAGTCGTGATGTATTACTGAGTATGAAAGCCACGGCACCGACTTCTGCATCCACTGGGACCCCCAGAAGATGCAGCTGCATTAGCAGCCCTAGCCAGCATGCAGCAGGGAGAACTGTGCAGTTCACTGGGCTCGTCAGCGGAAAGTCGCATTTAGCCTTCCTTCAGTCTGCTGAGGTGTCTGTGATATATAGAATGCAAACATGTATCCATGCAGGCAAATGTTATAGGTTTATGGGGAGAGTGATTAAAAATGTATCAAACAGGCTTGTAAAGCTTATGGTTCAAGTTAACTGTATGAAGTAAACCGCCTTTAAGTGCCTCCTGGGGGTGTGACAGACAGTCTGTGGGTGTTACTGCAACATGGAACTAGTGATTGTTCTGGCCATCCCAAACTAATCACCATCTGTGTGTATGAGACTCTTGGGAACGCCTGGTTGTTGGACAATCATGGCTGTTAGCATTTTTAATCAGTTTCTGTGCAGCACAGATAGAAACCGTATGCTCCAGTCTTTATTTTCCCTACTCGTGAAGAATTGCTTCTTGTGATACCAAATGTGGATGTGGATCTCTTGTTAATTTCAGAGGGTCACATTCACCTAGTGCACCCAGCCACAGTGACATTTCTTCCCTGCCCTCCAGGCTGATGCTCCATGTTAAGAATTATGTTCTTGTTCTGCTACTGGCAAACTGGATTGAAATGCAAGTACCTCGCTCTGCCTAGCAAAACACTCCTCTACCTTCTAACCAGGGTGTGATTTCCAAACTTCCCCTGTGACTCAAAGGCACTGACACAAATACAATAACATTCTGGATCTTGGTTTGGGGGATAGAGATGAGGGGTTTATTGTCCTTTGTGGTAGTGAGAAATAGCAGTTGAAGTAGGAAGAACCAGAGGAGATTATTGCCTGAAGCAGGAGACTATGTGAAGTTGAAGTTATAGGCCCTGGGAGAGTTCCCAGCTGTACTTGCCTGACTGTCAATTCAAGAGTCACTGCAGGCAAAAATGGCTTGGAGAAGTAATGGGGCAAAACAATGAGGGAAAAGAATGGCTTAAATCCAGACCCAGAGGAGCGGAGTTGATGCTTTTAAAAAAACAACAACAACAACAAAAACCCTTCTCTTCTTCTGTTCTGAAGTGCAGCTCATTTCAGCAATTAATTCTACAAGAATTAAAATCATGGGGTTTGATTCTCCACTGTGCAGTAATTTGACACCTGTGCAAAGTGGATGTAAAAATAGTGCCATTCGGCATTTGATAGGATTTTACCATCACACCAATATAAGTGACTACACAAGGTGCGTGGCAGTGCGAAAACAGGCCCTGGGAATTGCTGAATGGTGACATTTGACACACATTCTGGTCTCCACCTGCTCTATGCTACTGAGTAACTTACAATAGGTGATGATGTACAGAAGAAGAAAAGAAAAGGTTGCTTTTGTACACTGGGGATAAAGAAGACAGAAAAATGGAAAAGCGAGCAGATGAAAATCTCTTATCAAAAAGGCTTTCAGCCTTAAAGCAATGTTCTAATTGTTTTTCATTATTATCATTATTATTAGTTAGAAAACCCATTATCATCAGTTCATCTGATCTCCTGTTTTGTTTTTTTGTTTTTGTTTTTAATTGTACTTTGCCCACAAAATAGAGGCCTCTTATCTAGGGGTTGTGTGTTGCCATTAAATGAGGCCAAGGTTTTTATTTTGGTTATGTCTATGCATCTGTGAGTGCAATAGCTGTTTTTGAAGGATGACTTGAATGAACAGAACTATTCTCCAGTGCTCAGAAAGGTGGCCTGTTCAAATGGAGTCAGTGCAGATAATTCTCTCTTTCACTGACAGGTTGCAAACAGGTCTTCCCTCTCCCTCCCTCATTTTAATTGTGGGAAGTCTAACATGAAAGAGAGTTTCATAGTTGTTGGTGCCCTTAGTGTGGCTCAAGGGTGTTGAGATGCAGCCTGCAGCCCACCCACCCTCTCTCTCTCTCTCTTTCTCAAACAAATAGCTGAGACTGCAGAATTGGCGGAATGAAGCTGAACCCAATCTCTCTGTTATGGGTCTGGATTGACCCATGTTAATGATTTTCTTCCCCAGCCTCTTATTATTTATTATTTGTATTCTAGAGGTTTCACCTGAAGGCCTCAAGTAAGTCTGGGTTCTATTGCTCTAGAAGCTGTACAAACATAGTGAGAGACAGTCCCTGCCTCCAAAACCTTGCAATCTAAATGGATAAGATGGACTCTAGGCTTTACTCACCTAAATAAAATTTTGTCACCTGCAAATTTTGCCTTTTCACCCCTTTTTCCTTTACAGTAAAATAATAGTGTGCTCAAGCAAAATTAGCTCATACTGAAATCAGTAGGGTTTTTGCATGAATGAAGGCTGCAAGGTGAGGCCCATTATTATTGTAAAGGGAACTCTGGGCCTGATCCAGCAAACCATCACAAACATATATTGTCCTTCTTAGTGTGTGCTGTCCCATTGAAGACTACTTTTGCAGGATTGAGAATCAGGCGCTAAGTCGCCACAGTAGTGAATTCATTTCATCCAGACCCTGTCCAATTACACATGAGCCTTGGCTGCAATATGCCCTCCTAAATGGATATGGCAGGAATAGTGCAAATAATTTGGCCGCAACCCTCCATCAGGTAGCTATTAACTTTATTTTTAATATGAATCTCAGGCACTAGATCCAAGAGAAAAAAGGCATACATAATGTAAGTTAATTAAAATGCCTGTAAGTGAACAGGTGACAGGTGTCGAGCCCCAAGACAACCACAACTAGAAAATTGAAAGTTTAACAGAGTATTAGGATTCTTGTGTTAATCAGGTAATAGTAACTTGGGTAATTACAAAATCATATGAAATCTTTTCTAAAACCCAAACCTCATTTATAGCCTTTTGGAGTGTAAAGTGTAGAGTTTTAATCCAAAAGGGCACACTCTCCTCCTGAGACCTCAATAACAGATTCCCTCCTTGGCTGATTCAATCAGGATTCACCCCCCCCCCCTTTTCAATTTTATTTTAATTAAGAAATATCAAGTTAAAAGTCACTGAAGAGTTTAGCTGAAGGAACTTACTTCCCTTTGCCTGGGGCTTGGAGTCACTGATGAGTCTAATGGCCTTTTTATTTTGACAAGTTGCAAATATTTCTTGGTGCAAACTGGAGATAGAAGCCACTGGTGCATAGGCCATGTGCTGCTCCCTCTGCAAGAGGGTAAATCACACCCAAAATGATGAATGGGAGTTTTAATGAAAATCTATTTTCTATGGGTGAGGGGAAAATTGTGCTTGTTTCGAGACCCACTGTGCAAATTGCACCTAAACTATCCCAACTATATGATGGAGGTCCAAAAATCATTAAGTTCTAACTATCAAACGGCTATGAATGCAGTGCAGTGTTGGTGTATTAACAACAAAGCACTTCCCCCGCTTATGAATTTTACCCTGGGAGAGGATGCATTTGGTCACAGGTCAAAACTAAGTCATGTCGAGATTGATTGCCCTAGATCACATCGCAAATCAGTAGCAGAGTGAGAAACAGCGCTCCCAGTCCTTTTCTGGAATCACTACAACACATTTCCCTTCTTGGATCTGGCAAAAAAGAAACACCTGTAAACATCAGATAATATGTAATTAAGGGCTAGGAGCTACCACATCCTCTGAGAACCTGCACTAAGACTCTGAGAAGGGCCCTGGAGGCTGATTCTCCAGCTAGCACAGGATTTTTTCTCTTTTTGTAAAACCAAAATATCAAAAATGAAACATTGTTTTTTATCCTTATTCCTGCAATAGTGTTTATCACCCCAGGCTATAGACAGCCAGACAAATAGAAACAGATTTCCCCCCCCCCCCTTTTTTTCTTTCTTTCTTTCTTTGAATTGGAGGATAAGGGAGTGTCTTGTACATTTCTAAGTTGTAGCCAAAGATGAAGGCCTTTATCTTCAAGGAAATCAGCAATTTTATTCTTGGCAATACTGAGCCAGCCAAGACAGTGTGAATAATTTCCAAGCTTTTCCCTCTATGAAAGGCAAAATGGAGGCATTCACCTCCCATGATAAGGAAGTGAGAAATAAGAGAAGCCTCCACATATTCCATTCATTTTCTAAATGTGTTTATAAATTAAACAAAGGACAAGATTGAGTTTTATTTTAAGAAGCTTTTGGACCACAAATTGCTTGCTGGATTAAAGGTCAGGGTGGGAAATCTGCCAAGGTTTCCCCTCCCTACTGCTACTAATTGTCATGGCCCCAGTAAAGAAAATGAAAACAGGATTAAGGGAAATAAATAAATAAACCCAACAGTCTGAACAAAAAGGAGAAAACGGAAATCAGGCTTCATCTAGTGCTGGAGATATGCCCTACATAGAGGCTATGGGATTCTACCCACTTCTGTGCCAGCTTCCTGCAGAAATGGTGGACAATACTTGTTTTGTTTTGGATTATTTTTTTTCCTCTCTGCCTCTTCGGGTGTTTTTATTCATGCACAGCAGGCACTGAAGTGAAAGCCGACAACCATTGGCACACTTTAAAAAAAAAAAAAATTGCTGCCCCTCTCCCAGAGACGTCCATTATGTCTCAGGAGTCCTACGTTTTGCGGCATAAAAGCATAATCAAAAGAAATCACGCCTCGGCTCAGTCAGGGACAGGGTAGAATACTCCATTTAACTTTATGCTAAAACAGAAAATAATTGGATAGAAATTTGTTTGAAATAGGAGCAGGAAATGGCTTGTTTGCAATCAATTTCCAATAGGCCAAAAAAAAAAAGCCCTATTAAATACTGCTAGGGACCTATTATTTTGGAAACAAGTTCAGTGTTCCACAAGCAACACTTTTTTTTTTTTTTTTTTTTTTTTTTTTGAAAAGGTGGTGGTGCAGCATTATCTTTGCAGGAAACTGCTACATTTATCTAAAGTCATGGTTCTAATTGGCTCTCGGAAATAATAAGCTTTCCACATTTTTCAGCAGTAGCCTTGAATCCACGTGGCATTCTTGCAGCACACCTAGAGAACTTAAAGGGATAAAACAGTCTTTTAAAGTGACATAAATCTTACACGTTTTTAAAAAAAAAAAGTGTTTCCTCTGGTAAAAGTGAAATGAATTATTTTACCTTAAAGTATAGAGAGAAAGAGCAAGAGAAATATTGGGCCTGATTCTCCATTGACTTGTGCTGTGTGTGTTCATTTACACCTGTGCAAAACTCTGTGTATTATGTTTGGGTGGCATTGTTTTACTCCCACATTACACTGCTGGAGGACACAGCAAAGAGCATCACAGAACTGAGCCTTATATGTTTCACGTCCCTCCATTTCCCCCTCCTTCTGCCCCTATCTGAACAAAAACCCAAAACCCAAATAGACACACACACACAAACACACACACCCAGCACCACACGCCTTCACAATAAGTAAACAGACAAAAATAGCAGTAAATAATTAGAGGGAAGAAACAAAAATGGAAATGCTAATATTACTAGTTTTTAACATGTATCTTTAAATAAGTATCTACCGAAGTGGAGGTTGGTCACTGTGGCCATTACCTCTCCTTACTATGGTCAAAAGACAGTATGATCCTTTGGCGAATACTTTTGGTGAGTTATTTTTAGGTTGTAGATTGTGCATTAGCAAGTCATGGGAGTATTTGATGTCTGAAATTCAAAATTCAAACCATGTTGCCAAGCTGTGATTGAACACAGCCATTTTCAGTGGATGAATGTAGTTCTTATACCGGATGTTGGTGAAAAGACTCATAATTGTGTGTTTTGTTTTTTATGGATATTTCCCAATATTTCTTAAAATTCACTGTTGGGTAAATTTACCTTCCCCCCTCCCTTGGGGCCAGCATCAGGTCTATGCACCATTTAAGTCTCACTCAAATAGTACATCAGTCTAGTGCTGGCTCCCTGCACAGGGGTGTATTTCACCTTAGAACATTAGTGGAAATTAATAGAGTTAAAGCAAATTTGTTTACAAATACAAAACTCGGTGGCTCAAAGTGATCTGAACGCAAGCAGCCCCCTTGCAGCCCCCAGTTTGAGTCCTACCCCAGACATTTTCGGACAAGGTGTGAAATGAACATTACTTGATCTCTGTTCGCATTCTTCAAAGGCTCCTTTTAAGGCCTGTGATTTACAGGAGGTCATACCAGATGATCTAATGGCCTTCAAAGCTATGACATTCACAGAGAATTTTTGGCTGTCTTTGCCCAGCAGGGATATGAAAGGCATGCCATCGCTTGATCCAGCACCTATAGAAAGAATCCTGTTGACTTCAATGGGCAGTAGATCAGGCCCATAGATATGTGAGCAGATTGCTTTTCTTCCTAGCCAGAACAGCTTTCGCCACATCTTTGTCTTATCTATAGAGATAAGATTTACCTACCTATTTAGATAGATATTTGCATCCCTCTTCACCTTCTCCTGTGCCTACTTCTCCTGATGTACTTCCTTTTCCACATTAATTTCTCTTTAGATTTAACCTTTAGATTTCAGCAAAGGGACTATAATGTCTTTCAGCAGGCTAGTATTTGATTTCTGCCTACAAGAAAGGGTCTTATTATACTTTTCCTCATAAAGTGCTTGTGATTTATAGGCTATTTTTCACTTAAGGGTTAAGTATGATATCTCATAGCCCCACTATCCTATATTAGTAATAGAGCTGGTTACCACCGTTTGTATCAGTCATCGGGATCTTTAAATAAAATGGAGAGCAGCTTGTTGGAAATACTCATTTCATTGAAAAGCATGGTTTAACTTTAATAGGGTTTGCATAGATATCGTAAATCAACACTGGAAAAGGATGACATTTTTTTTCTCCCTCAGATTTTTACACGTTTCAACTGTATGTAAAAACACAGCCTGTCATTGTTAATTTTAACCAAAGGGAATTATTTCCAAAAGGCTGCAGTCATGATCAAATGGAAAAGGTGATCAGTAAGGTAAATTTGGAGCTGATTAAATACAGTCAGCTCAGATCCTTTGTGCAAAAGGAATATATGGACTAGGCTGGCTGGTTTTGCAATAAAGCCAGGGCAAGCTTTAATCTCAAGCAATGCAAAGAACTGAGGGAAGCCTTGAATTTTGGCACAGTGGCTTTCCAGAGATGTGCAGCTCAGTCTGACCTGAGCATCCCTTCCAGTTGTGAGGGAGACAGCTCATACTTCGGTCCTACCCTGTAGCAGCCAGAATGGAATGATAGTAACTAATAGCCTGATCTCTACCCCTTGAGGAATCCTGCTCTTCCTTAGGGCCCCTCCCACATTGAAAGCGTCCTGACATGGCCTAGAATTCTCTGGGGTTTGGGGAGTGCACTGCCTTCATTGTTAGGGGTATGTTTTCCTTTTCCCTTCATGCAGGTCTTATTAATGCAAATGGAAGATAGCAGACTATACTCCTTATTCCAGAATCACTGAATCCACAGGGCTGCCGAGTCTTTACATCCATAAATGGATGGAGCCAGTGAAACCTTTTAACTCCACCAAAGGAGCAGACACCTCAAACATGTCAGTTTGGCCAAAAGGGCTTTGATGTTTGTATTGCTTTGAGCAAGGTTTTAAACATTGCCTTTGTAGTAGTGGTGGGATAATGTATTATGGGCCCCAGTCAATCAGGTCACTCACATATACCTCCAAACTACACAGTATGGGGCTATAGTAGTTACTATATCATCTCTCATTGTCTGTCCTCCCTCTAAGTCATCATATAGGTCCTCCCACAGCAGAAGCCATGCAGTTTCACAGATAGATAAAGCTGCATTCACCAAAGCCACTGGGGTGTAGGTGTCATAAGCAGGCACCAAGAGGAGGTGGCTGTCATGGATACACACGGCATATAGAGTGGTCAGAGCTGAGAAGGTGCTGGCAGGGTCCTGCACGTGTTACTTTATATGGGGCAAAATGTAGACTTCCCCTTGTTTTCAGAGGCCACTGAGGAAGAATTACTAAAAGACAAAAGTGCCCCAACTTTGAGCTCAGAGACAAGTGTTCCAAACACTATGATCTATGGGTTATAGCCATCTGCAACTTTCAAAGAACATTTGCCCACTTCAGGCATGAAGGAAGATTTGTATATTAGAGCTGTCATAAATAAATGAAGCTTCCACTACAGCACTCTGGCTTTTACTGTTATAACAACAAAAAAGGAGAAACGCTATAGTTCCCACTCCAGCCCCGGGGCAGACCAGTCCATGGGTATAGTGGTAAACAAGCCTTGCTGTGACCCCTTCACTCTGTCTCCCAGCTGTGTCCTCCTGCTACAGCTAAGTGCTGGTCCCCTCCCTGCAGCCCATTACAGTGTGTGGCTCAGCCCAGCCTGCTACACAGCCTTCCCTCCTCATCAAGCTATCTGCTGCTCCTACTCTTCTGCAACTTCTGACTCCCTCCTGAGCCTGTTCCCCTCTGGCGTATTTCTCTTTCCTGTGCTAGTGTTACAGAGTCCACCGCTAGCTGATTGGTAAACAGGGGGTAACATAATACCCAATAATGACCTAGCAGCTTTGTTACAATACCCACCGCGCAGTCCTGTCCTCATTGAAGTCAATGAAAATTTTGCCATTGGCTTCATTAGGAGCTAATCAGGGATCTGTATACTCTGATCTTGGCAATTTAATATTTTTTTATTTTATGTGTAGTTTAAAAAATAACGAAATAAAGCAAATTTTAATATAGTAGAAACCCTAGAGCAGAACTTACTTTAATTGAAAAGCAGTTCCAGTAGAAATCCTTTATTTATTTACTTATTTTAAGGAGGAGGCAAATCTTATTTTCAAGCATTATTAAGCTTTTTTTTTTCCTCCCAGAAGCTAAGAAAGCCATCTGTGAGAATCTGTTTGCATGTTTGTTTTCTACAATAAAATGCAAAATACTTCTTCCTGTTAGTGGATTATGCCATATGTCACTCCCTGTAACAATACTAGCATGTTTATTAATGAACCCAATCAGAGACAAGGATTTAGAAAGATTTAAAGGAACTGAATTTTCAATTCAATATTTTAGTGTGGAAAAAACTTCTGGTGTGTTGTTAATGTTGTACTTGGAATATTCAGGCTTTGTTTTTTATATGAATTTGCTAATTTGGCAATGGAGAGAGAACAGGGGCAAGCTCTTTGGGAAAAGAAATCACACTGTGATCCCTCCATTTTGCATGCTTGAACCCCAGCTGATTAGGATCAGCAGTTTATATGTGATTAATATTTAATTTGATCAGTATAGGGTTTTTCCCCCCTCCAGATAAACTAATTAAAGAACTTGATGGCAAGGACACCCTGGTGCATTAATGTAGCAGGTTGTTTGTTTGTTGGGTAGGCTAAGCCCTTTCTGATTTACAAGTGGTATGAGTTTACTATTCTCAGTTGCAGTTGCACAGACATAGTAGTTAGACCTGGATGGTGTGAGGGATATTTTTTTTGTTTGTTTTGTTTTTGTTTTTTTGGCATCTTCACAGAGTCTGCTTGAGATTGGGGCTTGGAGGTCTGCTAGCTTACTGAGATTGATTTCAAACGAGATGAAGGAGATACCACTAGGGGAAACAGCCAGAGAGGATGTAAGAAATTATATTTGCCTCTTTGAATGTTCATAAGGTATGCATTTTAGGGGGCTGGTTAGAGCCGCAGTTGCTTCTGGCATGTCCAGCATCAGCAGTTGCTGGTCAAGAGGGATTTGATGTTTTCTCTTGCACATGGACCTCAGTGTATTGATCCATGCCTTTGCTGTCTCTAGATTAGATCATTGCAATGTGTGCTCTGCAGTGGACTTCCCTCAGAACTTCATCTAGAACTGTCAGTGGTCTTTAGATCATGGCCCTAGTGCACAATATACCTGCACACCAAAAAGTGCATAGTTTAAAAAAAAAAAAGGCCTGATTTTCAAAAATGCCACAGCTCCCACTAAAGTCACTAGCAATGCATGTGTCCTATGTGTTCTACGACCACTAGAGGATAACAACCTACTTATGGTACAAACTGATGGAGTTATTCCTTTGTCTCAACTTGTAGAAGTCTGTATTGCAGAGCTGAAGGTTTTGGGTTGAAACCTGGCTTGGCCACCTGTGGTGGGGGTGTCAATGCCTGAGCACCTCTGAAAATCAGGTCATAAATATATATAGTCTCAATAAGATGCTCGTTAACCCACTAGATATGCTTACCCAATCCATTCCATGAAATAATTGGACGGTTTCTGTGCTTCATGTAACTCCTCAGCATGAGAGTCCTCTCAACCTTGCAGTAACTTTCTTGCATCTGCTGAAAGGCGTATTAATTTTAATACCTTTCTCAAAGTCACAATTCATCACAGAAGAACACACAGAAAATGAAAGTAAGATGGGCTTTTCAAAAGGTCAAGGCATGTTTTATGCTCCAATAATAGTAACGAATATAGGCTTAGTGCAGGGGTAGGCTGCCCCAGAATAGCAGTCCATTAATTATTTAATCAGCTCATACCTGTTATGTGTTTGGATATTCAGAGTGGATCAGGCCATAACAGGTAACAAGTGATACAAAGGAATAGAAAGAATTACCGACCTGAGAAAAATGTGTATTTTATCAGAGAATAAACAAAAACCAAATAAAGAGCTCTGTGAAATCAAAATCCTTGCAGCTGGAAAATGAAAAGCTGAAATGAAAGTGTATCAAAGAAGACTTAGACTGAGAATTCTGAGATTTCCAGCACTGTGTGTCGAAGGCACTGGCAAACAGATGTGAACTCATTGACGAGCTTTATTTAACCCCTTTTCATCAGCAAGTTTCTGTTATGCTAGTTACCTTTATCTGCTTGGCTCCATGAATTCAATAAAGGCCCAAAACTACTATGTCAGGGGAGAGCGTTGTTATATGATAGTCCCCTGATTGTATCATAAACATATGAAAATGTTGATGTTTACAGGGCTGCTGCACTGTTTGGAAACACAATTAAAATGTGGCTACATAAGCAACACCTAACAATGTAATACAAGCAGGGGGCTATGGTTTTATAACACGATCCCGTGATGCTCACATTTTGCTAGACAGACCCTAAAGGAAAATGTCCATGAAGTACCCTAGTTCTGATTCAGGCAGTGGCCAACCTGGTGTATTGTTCTGAGCAATCTGTAGATATCCAGTTCTCCACTGTCAATTTAAATGTACACCAGCTTATTTGTCTTTTCAATAAGCGGCACCAACAGAGCTTTCCCACTTAAGTCAGCCTAAGTCAGTATAGAGCATCTTCACCACATGCACTGGAGTTCTGTACGTGTAGACATGCCTTTATTTTTGCCTCTGAATTCTTCTGCTGCATTGTAGTGAATGCTGGGTCAGGCACATAAACTTTTCTCACCTCTCCAGTTCACTTTCCCAAATGAGAAATGAGTTGGCAGCACTAGCAGATAGGAAGGTTGCTAATACCCAGGGGCCAAAGTTGGAAATAGGAAACATGCACAGCCATTCTTCTTGACCATCAGTGCTGAGTGATGGTGGCATAAAACAGGAAACCCGTTGTGTCTCCTGCGTGGCAGAGCAGTGTTGTTATTCTGGCTGCATAGCTCGGCTTGTTATTGAGCACATGCTTTGCAGATTAGCCTGTTTGTATAGCCAATCGAACATGTGCTCCATTAATAATTAAAGCATCCTGTTTTAAGGATGGAACAGGAGACATCAGCTGCCACTGTGTAGCAGACATGGAAAGCCCCCAGAGCCCATTACCATAGGTTACAGCAAATGTTAATCAGTGCCAATGCAGTTAAATAATGCAATTCGTGCAGATGGCAACTACAACATCTACTCACAGATGTGTCCTCAAGTCCCTGAGGTTGCTGTATCACAAGAGTTGTCGGGAACAGTCAGATCTGATGTTGATTGTAGATATCACCTTTGTGTTTGTGCCACATATACCAGCCAGAGGAGAGATGGTAATCAATATAACTAAGGGAGTAAAGTTCAAAAACACACCAGAAGGTAGCACTGAGCTGTGTCACAAGTAAAATATAAACAATAAGGAAATATAACTCCTCTCACAAACCAAGGGTTATTATTTTAGCCAGATGTATTTATATTATACAGACAAGAATCGGTGCCTTGGGGCTCAACATAAAAGATCTGAAACCGTAGACACTCAGCCTGAGATTTTGAGCATCCTTGACATTCAGACAGCTGCAGCGGCACAGGAGCTAGCAAACAGAGCTCTAAACAGGGGAGTTTGAGTGGGAGTTCTGTTGGAGGAGAAGGTAGTTGTACTTGGTTTTGTATTTTTAGTATTTGTGTGTGTGTGTGTGTAGGGGTTTTGTGCTGGGAGAGCAGCTGAGCCCTGCTTAAGGGGTGGGGCTTCTGACTAGGGGCCCTATAAAGGTAGCCAGCCAGTCAGGCAGCGGCACAGGAGCTAGCAAACAGAGCTCTAAACCAAGTGGGAGTTTGGATTGTGGTGCTTGTTTGGGGTTTGCTTTTGCTGGGGGGTGTGGTCTTTTTGGTGTGGCTTGTGTTTCCCAGATTAACAGGATTTAGGTGGGAAGGAGATGACAGATACAGAGGCAGCTGTGGGAGTGACTCCTGTAGTGAAAGACACATTGAGGATGACTGGATGTGGAAGCTGTGGTATGTACATGATCCTGGAGGGGGGAACCGGTAAGAGTTTTTTTTGCATGAAATGCCGTCTTATAGAGCTGATGGAGGAAAAGATCCGAGGTTTGGAGATGCAGGTGGAAAGTCTGGTTGAGTTTAGGAAGGGGTTTGAGCAGATGATGGAGCAAAGATATGAGGTATTTGAAGGGAAAAGCTCAGACTCACAGATGGAAGCAGGGCTGGGGAATTTTGAGGAGAGACTGGATGAGGAAAGTGGTCAGTGGAAACATGTGACTCAAAGAACCAGGCAGAGAAAAAGACGGGCTAGTGAAGGAGAAATAGAGCTTAGGAACAGGTTTGCAGAGTTGGAAAATGAAGAAGGGGCTCAGCAGGTACTTGTTGAAGGTGGAAGGGTAAGGAAGAAGAGAAGAGAGGCTAGTCCTATAGAAAAAGGGGAAGAGTCAAGGGAGACTACACTAAATATGAGCCCAGGAGGATACAGGACGGGTTGAAGAAGATTGTAAGGGAAAATAGGAATGGAAAGAACTTGCAGCCAGAGGGAACAGGGGAGAGACTGGAGAATAGCACTGTCACCAAGAAAAGGCAGGTCTATGTGATCGGGGACTCTTTATTGAGAAGAATGGACAGGCCTGTAACTAGAGCTGATCCTGAGAATAGAAGGATGTGCTGTCTTCCGGGTGCTAAGATACGGGATGTAGACCTGAGGTTGAAAAGGATCCTAAAGGGAGCGGGAAAGAATCCCCTAATTATCCTTCATGTGGGAACAAATGATACGGCTAGATTCTCGCTGGAAAGTATTAAGGGAGACTATGCTAGGCTGGGGAAGATGCTTAAGGAAATTGAGGCTCAGGTGATCTTTAGCGGGATCCTTCCTGTTCCTAGAGAAGGGCAACAAAGGTCTGACAAGATTATGACTGTCAACAGATGGCTTAGGCAGTGGTGCTATAAGGAGGGCTTTGGAATGTATGGCCACTGGGAGGCATTCACGGACAGAGGTCAGTTCTCTCGGGATGGACTTCATCTGAGTAAGGAAGGAAATAGACTTCTAGGATCGAGGCTGGCACAACTGATAAAGAGAGCTTTAAACTAGGAATTGGGGGGAGATGGATGGGAGATGTCCAGAAAATCTCCACGCCAGATTTTAGCATTGAGAGGGAAGAAGATGAAGTAAGAATGGATAAAGCCGTGGGTAGGAGAATGTATATAAGGAGTGAGGGCGGTGTGGATACTAGTCTAATAGGTTATACTGTATGTAGAATGATTGTGCCTAATAGGGTACAAAATGTGAGCGAGGCCAAACAGTAAAAATTAAGATGTTTGTACACCAATGCGAGGAGTCTAGGTAACAAAATGGAGGAACTAGAGCTACTGGTGCAGGAAGTGAAACCAGATATTATAGGGATAACAGAAACATGGTGGAATAGTAGTCATGACTGGACTACCGGTATTGAAGGGTATGTGCTCTTTAGGAAAGACAGAAACAAAGGTAAAGGGGGTGGAGTAGCATTGTATATCAATGATGAGGTAGAATGTAAAGAAATAAGAAGCGATGCAATGGATAAGACAGAGTCTGTCTGGGCAAAAATTACATTGGGGAAGAAAACTAGTAAAGCCTCTTCTACGATAGTGCTTGGGGTGTGCTATAGACCTCCGGGATCTAATTTGGATATGGATAAAGCCCTTTTTAATGTCTTTAATAAAGTAAATACTAATGGAAACTGCATGATCATGGGAGACTTTAACTTCCCAGATATAGACTGGAGGACCAGTGCTAGTAATAATAATAGGGCTCAGATTTTCCTAGATGCGATAGCTGATGGATTCCTTCATCAAGTAGTTGCTGAACCGACTAGAGGGGATGCCATTTTAGATTTAATTTTGGTGAGTAGCGAGGACCTCATAGAAGAAATGGTTGTAGGGGACAATCTTGGCTCAAGTGATCATGAGCTAATTCAGTTCAAACTAAATGGAAGGATTAACAAAAATAGATCTGCAACTAGGGTTTTTGATTTCAAAAGGGCTGACTTTCAAAAATTAAGGAAATTAGTTAGGGAAGTGGATTGGACTGAAGAACTTATGGATCTAAAGGTAGAGGAGGCCTGGGATTACTTTAAATCAAAACTGCAGAAGCTATCAGAAGCCTGTATCCCAAGAAAGGGGAAAAAATTCATAGGAAGGAGTTGTAGACCAAGCTGGATGAGCAAGCATCTTAGAGAGGTGATTAAGAAGAAGCAGAAAGCATACAGGGAGTGGAAGATGGGAGGGATCAGCAAGGAAAGCTACCTAATTGAGGTCAGAACATGCAGGGATCAAGTGAGACAGGCTAAAAGTCGAGTAGAGTTGGACCTTGCAAAGGGAATTAAAACCAATAGTAAAATGTTCTATAGCCATATAAATAAGAAGAAAACTAAAAAGGAAGAAGTGGGGCCGCTTAACACTGAGGATGGAGTGGAGGTTAAAGATAATCTAGGCATGGCCCAATATCTAAACAAATACTTTGCCTCAGTCTTTAATAAGGCTAAAGAGGATCTTGGGGATAATGGTAGCATGACAAATGGGAAGGAGGATATAGAGGTAGATATTACCATATCTGAGGTAGAAGCGAAACTGAAACTTAATGGGACTAAATCGGGGGGCCCAGATAATCTTCATCCAAGAATATTAAAGGAATTGGCACCTGAAATTGCAAGCCCATTAGCAAGAATTTTTAATGAATCTGTAAACTCAGGAATAGTACCGAATGATTGGAGAATTGCTAATATAGTTCCTATTTTTAAGAAAGGAAAAAAAAGTGATCCAGGTAACAACAGGCCAGTTAGTTTGACATCTGTAGTATGCAAGGTCCTGGAAAAAATTTTGAAGGAGAAATTAGTTAAGGACATTGAAGTCAATGGTAAATGGGACAAAATACAACATGGTTTTACAAAAGGTAGATCGTGCCAAACCAACCTAATCTCCTTTTTTGAAAAAGTAACAGATTTTTTAGATAAAGGAAATGCAGTGGATCTCATTTACCTAGATTTCAGTAAGGCATTTGATACCGTGCCACATGGGGAATTATTAGTTAAATTGGAGAAGATGGGGATCAATATGAACATCAAAAGGTGGATAAGGAATTGGTTAAAGGGGAGACTGCAACGGGTCCTACTGAAAGGCGAACTGTCAGGTTGGAGGGAGGTTGGAACCAGTGGAGTTCCTCAGGGATCGGTTTTGGGACCAATCTTATTTAATCTTTTTATTACTGACCTTGGCACAAAAAGTGGGAGTGTGCTAATAAAGTTTGCAGATGATACAAAGCTGGCAGGTATTGCCAATTCGGAGAAGGATCGGGATATTATACAGGAGGATCTGGATTACCTTGTAAACTGGACTAATAGTAATAGGATGAAATTTAATAGTGAGAAGTGTAAGGTTATGCATTTAGGGATTAATAACAAGAATTTTAGCTATAAATTGGGGACACATCAATTAGAAGTAACAGAAGAGGAGAAGGATCTTGGAGTATTGGTTGATCATAGGATGACTATGAGCTGCCAATGTGATATGGCTGTGAAAAAAGCTAATGCGGTTTTGGGCTGCATCAGGAGAGGCATTTCCAGTAGGGATAAGGAGGTTTTAGTACCGTTATACAAGGCACTGGTGAGACCGCACCTAGAATACTGTGTGCAGTTCTGGTCTCCCATGTTTAAAAAGGATGAATTCAAACTGGAGCAGGTACAGAGAAGGGCTACTAGGATGATCCGAGGAATGGAAAACTTGTTTAGCCTAACTAAAAGAAGGTTGAGGGGAGATATGATTGCTCTCTATAAATATATCAGAGGGATAAATACAGGAGAGGGAGAGGAATTATTTAAGCTCAGCACCAATGTGGACACAAGAACAAATGGGTATAAACTGGCCACCAGGAAGTTTAGACTTGAAATCAGACGAAGGTTTTTAACCATCGGAGGAGTGAAGTTTTGGAATAGCCTTCCAAGGGAAGCAGTGGGGGCAAAAGATCTATCTGGCTTTAAGATTCTACTCGATAAGTTTATGGAGGAAATGGTATGATGGGATAATGGGATTTTGGTAAGTAATTGATCTTTAAATATTCAGGGTAAATAGGCCAAATCCCAAATAAGATGGGATTTTAGATGGATGGGATCTGAGTTACTATAGAAAATTCTTTCCTGGGTATCTGGCTGGTGAATCTTGCCCATATGCTCAGGGTTTAGCTGATTGCCATATTTGGGGTCGGGAAGGAATTTTCCTCCAGGGCAGATTGCAGAGGCCCTGGAGGTTTTTCGCCTTCCTCTGTAGCATGGGGCATGGTTGACTTGAGGGAGGCTTCTCTGCTCCTTGAAGTCTTTGAACCATGATTTAAGGACTTCAATAGCTCAGACATGGGTGAGGTTTTCATAGGAGTGGGTGGGTGAGATTCTGTAGCCTGCGCTGTGCAGGAGGTCGGACTAGATGATCAGAATGGTCCCTTCTGACCTTAGTATCTATGAATCTATGAATCTATGATCATTACATATCTATCATGCATTCCTACAACTACAATACCCACCTGCTGAAGTGAAGAAACAGATTGACAGAGCCAGAAGAGTACCCAGAAGTCACCTACTACAGGACAGGCCCAACAAAGAAAACAACAGAACGCCACTAGCCATCACCTTCAGCCCCCAACTAAAACCTCTCCAACGCATCATCAAGGATCTACAACCTATCCTGAAGGACGAGCCATCGCTCTCTCAGATCTTGGGAGACAGACCAGTCCTTGCTTACAGACAGCCCCCCAATCTGAAGCAAATACTCACCAGCAACCACACACCACACAACAGAACCACTAACCCAGGAACCTATCCTTGCAACAAAGCCCGTTGCCAACTCTGTGCACATATCTATTCGGGGGATACCATCATAGGGCCTAATCACATCAGCCACACTATCAGAGGCTCGTTCACCTGCGCATCTACCAATGTGATATATGCCATCATGTGCCAGCAATGCCCCTCTGCCATGTACATTGGCCAAACTGGACAGTCTCTACGTAAAAGAATGAATGGACACAAATCAGACGTCAAGAATTATAACATTCAAAAACCAATTGGAGAACACTTCAATCTCTCTGGTCACTCGATCACAGACCTAAGAGTGGCTATACTTCAACAAAAAAGCTTCAAAAACAGACTCCAACGAGAGACTGCTGAATTGGAATTAATTTGCAAACTGGATACAATTAACTTAGGCTTGAATAGAGACTGGGAATGGATGAGTCATTACACAAAGTAAAACTATTTCCCCATGGTATTTCTCCCTCCCCCCACCCCACTGTTCCTCTGATATTCTTGTTAACTGCTGGAATTAGCCTACCTTGCTTGTCACCATGAAAGGTTTTCCTCCTTCCCCCCCCCTGCTGCTGGTGATGGCTTATCTTAAGTGATCACTCTCCTTACAGTGTGTATGATAAACCCATTGTTTCATGTTCTCTGTGTGTGTGTATATAAATCTCTCCTCTGCTTTTTCCACCAAATGCATCCGATAAAGTGAGCTGTAGCTCACGAAAGCTTATGCTCTAATAAATTTGTTAGTCTCTAAGGTGCCACAAGTACTCCTTTTCTTTTTACATATCCCATGCCACTCCTTTGGAAGAGCAGAGCTGTTAGCCTTGATCTCCTGGTCAAATTTCATCTCAGATAATTATATTCTGCCTTCCTAAAATTGTTGCTGCAGTTTTAGTTGGCTATAGTATTATTTGCATCCTTTCCTAAACCGTTGTATAATACTGATGTGTTCTGTTAACCAGCTGCTTTGTCCTCATCCTGATGAAGTAGTTGGTATGTCTTTTTGTCTGTGTATGTGGTAGTGATAGTAGCAGGTTAAAAAATGTGAAATTCATCAAACTATTGTCACTTTTTCAGCTTTGGTTCAGCTAATGGTGCTATGGTGGGGATCTGCTGTTTGGAGCTCTGTTTTCTAATGGGTCACTTGTATATCTAGTTTTAAGGTATTGTTCTTTATCAACTTGAAAGAACTTCCTCAGGACTCAGCCATTCCAACAGAGCACAGATACCTGCCCTGGAGCACTCACATTTAAGTGATCATTAGAAAAGTTTGCACTTGTGTCTTGTTCAGAAGACTAAGGCTATGTTTACACAATGAAATTAGGTTGAATTTATAGAAGTCGGTTTTGTAGAAAGCGTTTTTATACAGTCGAGTGTGTGTGTCCCCACACAAATCATCTAAGTGCATGTAGTCGGCGGACTGTGTCCACAGTACAGAGGCAACCGTCGACTTCCGGAGCTTTGCACTGTGGGTAGCTATTCCACAGTATCCGCAGTCTCCACTGCCCATTTGAATTCTGGGTAGAAATCCCAGTGCCTGATAGGGCTAAAACATTGTCGCAGGTGGTTCTGGGTACATATCGTCAGGTCCCCATTCCCTCCCTCCATAAAAGCAAGGGCAGACAATCGTTTTGCGCCTTTTTTTCTTGAGTTACCTGTGCAGACGCCATACCACGGCAAGCATGGAGCTCGCTCAGCTAATCGTCACTGTATGTCTCCTGGGTGCTTGCGGACGTGGTACTGCATTGCTACACAGCAGCAGTTTATTGCCTTTTGGCAGCAGACAGTGCAGTATGACTGGTAGCCGTCGTCAACATAGTCCTGGGTGCTCTTTAAACCGGGCGCCTGGGCAAACATGTGAGTGACTCAGCCAGGTCATTTTCCTTGTTTCGTCTCATGGCGATTGAGTCCTACCAGCAGTACACTGTCTTTTAATCTGCAGCTAGCACAAGACGATGGCCAGTAGTCATACTGCACCGTCTTCTGCTGAGCACCCAGGAGGTGACGACGGCTAGCAGTCGTACTGCAAAGTCTGCTGCCAGCATGATATATAAAGATAGATGAAGTGGCTCAAAACAAGAAATAGACCAGATTTGTTTTGTATTCATTTTCTCCTCCCTCCCTCCCTCTGTGAAATCAACGGCCTGCTAAACCAAGTTATGAGTTTTATCCTTGAGGCAGCCATTCAGTTTCTCACAAAGCCACCCCCTTTGTTGATTTTAATTCCCTGTAAGCTAACCCTGTAAGCCATGTCATCAGTTGCCCCTCCCTCCATCAGGGCAACAGCAGACAATCTTTCTGCACCTTTTTTCTGTGCAGACACCATACCACAGCAAGCATGGAGCCCGCTCAGATCACTTTGGCAATTAGGAGCACATTAAACACCACACGCATTATCCGGAAGTATATGCAGCACCAGAACCTGGCAAAGGGAAACTGGGTGAGTAGGCGACGTCAGCGCGGTGATGAGAGTGATGAGGACATGGGCACAGACTTCTCTCAAAGCACAGGCCCTGCCAATGTGGGCATCATGGTGCTAATGGGGCAGGTTCATGCAGTGGAATGCCGATTCTGGGCTTGGGAAACAAGCACAGACTGGTGGGACCGCATAGTGTTGCAGGTCAGGGATGATTCCCAGTGGCTGCGAAACTTTCGCATGCATAAGGGCACTTTCATGGAAGACTGTGACTTGCTTTCCCCTGCCCTGAGGCGCAAGAATACCAAGATGAGAACAACCCTCACAGTTGAGAAGCGAGTGGTAATAGCCCTGTGGAAGCTTGCAACGCCAGACAGCTACCGGTCAGTCAGGAAACAATTTGGAGTGGGCAAATCTACTGTGGGGGCTGCTGTGATGCAAGTAGCCAATGCAATCAAAGATCTGCTGATATCAAGGGTAGTGACCCCGGGAACTGTGCAGGTCATAGTGGATAGCTTTGCTGCAATGGGATTCCCTAACTGTGGTGGGGCCATAGACGGAACCCATATCCCTATCTTGGCACCGGAGCACCAAGGCAGCGAGTATATAAACCGCAAGGGGTACTTTTCAATAGTGCTGCAAGCACTGGTGGATCACAAGGGACGTTTCACCAACATCAGCGTGGGATGGCCGGGAAAGGTACATGATGCTCGCATCTTCAGGAACTCTGGTCTGTTTGAACAGCTGCAGGAAGGGACTTTCTTCCCAGACCAGAAAATCACTGGTGGGGATGTTGAAATGCTTATAGTTATCCTTGGGGGACCCAGCCTACCCCTTAATGCCATGGCTCATGAAGCCAGATACAGGCACCCTGGAGAGTAGTCAGGAGCTGTTCAACTACAGGCTGACCACATGCAGAATGGTAGTAGAATGTGCATTTGGATGTTTAAAAGCACGCTGGCGCAGTTTACTGAATCATTTAGACCTCAGCGAAACCAATATTCCCATTGTTATTGCTGCTTGCTGTGCATTCCACAATATCTGTGAGAGTAAGGGGGAGATGTTTATGGCGGGATGGGAGGTTGAGGCAAATCGCCTGGCCACTGGTTATGCACAGCCAGACACCAGGGCGGTTAGAAGAGCACAGGAGGGTGCGGTGCGCCTCAGAGAAGCTTTGAAAACCAGTTTCATGACTAGCCAGGCTACTGTGTGACAGGTCTGTTTGTTTCTCTTTGATGAAAACACATCCCCTTGGTTCACTCTACTTCCCTGTAAGCCAACCATCCTCCCCCCCTTCGATCACCATTTTCAGAGGCAATAAAGTCGTTGTTGTTTCAAAATCATGCATTCTTTATTAATTCATCACAGAAATAGGGGGATAACTGCCAAGGTAGCCCAGGAGGGTTGGGGGAGGAGGGAAGCACCGGGTGGGGTGGTAGATGGGGGGAGAAGGGAAGGACAAGGCCACACTGCACTTCAAAGTTATTGAAATCCAGCCTTTTGTTGCTTGGGCAGTCCTCTGGGGGGGAATGCCCCTCCTGTCCCCCGTGTTCTTGGGCATCTGGGTGAGGAGGCCATGGAACTTGGGGAGGAAGGCAGGCAGTTACACAGGGGCTGTAGCGGCGGTCTGTGCTCCTGCTGCCTTTCCAGCAGCTTAACCATACCCTGGAGCATATTAGTTTGATCCTCCAGCAGCTTCAGCATTGAATCCTGCCTCCTCTCATCAGGCTGCCGCCACCTTTCAGCTTCAGCCCTCTCTTCAGCCTGCCACTTACTGTCTTCAGCCTGCCACCTCTCCTCCTGGTCATTTTGTGCTTTCCTGCACTCTGACATTGTCTGCCTCCATGCATT
Organism: Dermochelys coriacea; assembly: GCF_009764565.3. Classification (NCBI taxonomy): domain Eukaryota; kingdom Metazoa; phylum Chordata; order Testudines; family Dermochelyidae; genus Dermochelys; species Dermochelys coriacea. The sequence goes on along the minus strand of NC_050084.1, from coordinate 14,337,692 downwards.
CATCTGTGCTCTGTCAGTGTGGGAGGACAGCATGAGCTCAGAGAACATTTCATCGCGAGTGCGTTTTTTTCACCTTCTAATCTTCGCTACCCTCTGGGAAGGAGAAGATCCTGTGCTCCTTGAAACACATGCAGCTGGTTCAGGAAAAAAAAGGGACAGTGGTATTTGAAAAGACACATTTTATAGAACAATGGGTACACTCTTTCATGATAAACCTTGCTGTTAACATTACATACATAGCACATGTGTTTTCGTTACAAGGTCGCATTTTGCCTCCCTCCACCCTATGGCTAACAGCGGGGAACATTTCTGTTCAGCCATAGGCAAACCGCCCAGCAGGAATGGGCACCTCTGAATGTCCCCTTAAGAAAAGCACCCTATTTCAACCAGCTGACCATGAATGATATCACTCTCCTGAGGATAATACAGAGAGATAAAGAACGGATGTTGTTTGAACGCCAGCAAACATACACTGCAATGCTTTGTTCTACAATGATTCCCGAGTACGTGCTACTGTCCTGGAGTGGTAAAGTGTCCTACCATGGTGGATGGAATAAGGCTGCCCTCCCCAGAAACCTTTTGCAAAGGCTTTGGGAGTATATCCAGGAGAGCCACGAATGCCAGGGCAAATTAATCATTAAACATGCTGGCTTTTAAACCTTGTATAGTATTTTAAAAGGTACACTCACCAGAGGTCCCTTCTCCACCTGGTGGGTCTGGGAGGCAGCCTTGGGTGGGTTCGGGGGGTACTGGCTCCAGGTCCAGGGTGAGAAACAGTTCCTGGCTGTTGGAAAAATCGGTTTCTCTCTGCTGTGAGCTATCTACAACCTCCTCATCATCCTCGTCCCCAAAACTTGCTTCCGTGTTGCCTCCATCTCCATTGAAGGAGTCAAACAACACGGCTGAGGTAGTGGTGGCTGAACCCCCTAAAATGGCATGCAGCTCATCATAGAAGCAGCATGTTTGGGGCTCTGACCCGGGGCGGCCGTTTGCCTCTCTGGTTTTCTGGTAGGTTTGCCTCAGTTCCTTAAGTTTCACGCGGCACTGCTTCAGGTCCCTGTTATGGCCTCTGTCCTTCATGCCCTGGAAGATTTTCACAAATGTTTTGGCATTTCGAAAACTGGAACGTAGTTCTGATAGCACGGATTCCTCTTCCCATACAGCGATCAGATCCCGTACCTCCCGTTCGGTCCATGCTGGAGCTCTTTTGCGATTCTGGGACTCCATCATGGTCACCTCTGCTGATGAGCTCTGCATGGTCACCTGCAGCTTGCCACGTTGGCCAAACAGGAAATAGAAATTCAAAAGTTCGCGAGCCTTTTCCTATCTACCTGGTCAGTGCATCTGAGTTGAGAGTGCTGTCCAGAGCGGTCACAATGGAGCACTCTGGGATAGCTCCCGGAGGCCAATACCATCTAATTACATCCACAGTACCCCAATTTTGACCCAGCAAAACCGATTTCAGTGCTAATCCCCTTGTCAGGGGTGGAGTAAGGAAATCGATTTTAAGAGCCCTTTAAGTCAAAAAAAAGGGCTTTGTCATGTGGACAGGTGAAGGGTTACATCGATTTAACACTGCTAAATTCGACCTCAACGCCTAGTGTAGACCAGGGCTAAGGATTAAAACATGACCTGAACTATGAACACCTGAAATAGGACTTGGTTAAATGACTTCATCCCTTATGACCATCGGGTCTTTTGGATCCCCATTTTTCATCAATCGTTTTATGTCCTAATTACCTTGTATAACAGACAAGGGTCATATTTTACCCTCATAGTTTGCCTGGCACTCCCACTGACCTCAGTGTACAAATGGACAAAAGGTGGTATATGACCCTAGGAGTGTAATAAACACTTTTGCTTCTGCATGTTTAGTTTTGAATTCTACCAAATACTGAGGAACTAGGGTTTTTTTTCTGGTTAGTTTTCATATTTTAACATACGTTATGGAGTGAGAGATCTGCTGTGGCCATGTCCAGGTTTCTGTCAATCAATTAATAATGGAACAGATCCAGAGTTTATCTGTAGCAATCATTCATACCATCTGGCAATACAAATTATTTGAATTGGAATGGACATGTTATTCTAGTGACTATAGCCATCAAATGAAGAAAGAAAAACATTTTATTAAATAATTTTAACCGTGTTTTAAATTAACACCCCTGTGGAAGGGAACTCCACTTCCACAGAACAGGTGAAGCATTGATGGTGACTGTGCAAACTTCCCAGGCACTGCAACACCAATATTCCTTTGCCCTGACTAGGGTAAAACCACCTTTAGGAATGGGAAGAGAGATTCTCCATGCCCATTCTCTGTTTGTCCTCTCTGTTAAAACTGCTATACAAGGATGCCAGTTAGCAGTGGTCATTTTTCTAACATGGACTCTTTTCCACTAAGAACTGCCCTCAGACCACCAAAACCAGGCCACAGGACAGCCATCCGATGGAAACAATCGTTTTAAATACTTGAACGAAGGAGGGTGGAATGAGAGAATTGTTTCTATTTTCATAATAGGATAAGCATAAAATGTTTTGCAGTATTTGTAGCCTAATAAATCCAGCCTCAGATAATGGCCTAGGTTAGCTGTCCTCCACTTGGCACAGAATCTGAGAATTCAAGAACCCAGAAGTGGTGAAGCTATCTGTGTGTTCTCCCAGTCCCTGGGACTACAGGGATGGTTCCATCGGTTGAGGATTACTGGAGCACACACAGATCCAGAGCATCCCTTACTTGTTCCCTGCACCAGGGTGCTTTGAACCAGATGTGTCAATTTTATGCCACATAGGGATTTCCCTATGCAAGGGGAATCTATAGCTGCCCATTTAGGGCACATTTGCAACTTTCTGGTAGTGCTAAGGGTCCATTGTTTAGGTTAGAATCTGCCATATTGCTGAAATTGTTTCTGGTTGAGACATGGAATAGTTTTGTTGCATTCTGTTTAGCTCTATTGATCCATTTTTTTTAATTTTTTTTTTAAAATCCTTACGTTGAGCAGGAATGGCCATGTCTTCTAAAGAGAGCTGTCCCTGAAGTGGATTGACAGTATACTGAAGTTTACATTGTCTCTATTGATTTTCTAGACAGTAGTTGAAGAGAAATGTTAGTCTTCAGACACATTCAGTGCCTGTCTCTTTACAAAGTCCATCTCAGTGTGATTTGCACCCTATACCTCCCACCCCGAATTCAAAGACCTGGAAATGGAAGAAATGTGAAACACAATTTACTCTCATAATTATAGAAGGAAAAAGTACTGCATATGTATATTCCCTCAGTAAAGCAGGTGTTCTGCCCTTAAAAATGTAATTTCAGACTATTTAAGATAAATGAACTTGGCTTATTTTGTATCATGCTATGTTTTCACAAAGTTTAACTATTATGTGTTCTATAAAGCTGCTTATATAATTTTTTTATTTTTGCTGATTTAAGACACTTTTTTCTTGTAATTTTGAAAAATATTCTGTTTTTAGGTTTTGTTTGGATCTTAACACAGAGTAAGGGATAATATGCAAATCAATCAGAAACTTTAGGTTCATTAGCTTAATGTCTTTTGTGATTTGGTTAAAGATCACAATTGGATTTTCTTTTTTTCCCCTTATATTATTTCCTCTCTTGTCAGTGTTTAACACCATATAACTTGTTCGACATTAAGATTTTGAAGTATAAGATGTTTATGAACCACATAAGGCAATTACAGAAGTTTATTCAGAGGATTATGGGTTGTCACACTATCTCGTCTTATTCCATTGCCAGCATCACAAGTTCATTTGCGAATATGACAAAACCATCTATATTCAGTTGTTAGACTAGCCTGTCTTTTTTTCATCTGGCCTTGCATATATAAAATAAACATTCAGTTGCTTTGATATATCAATTCTTCTTTGATGCAAATTGAAATTTACTAGCTTTGCTGAAGCAATTATTTTTAATTTATGAAAACCTACGGAAGATTCAAAACTATATATTGATATTATGTCTCTCTATATAGCATGCATGTTTATATATCATATCTATATTTATTTGTATGTTGAACAAACATGATACAAAATTTGAAAACTCAAGTATATGTCTGAGTGCAAGCCTCTTTAATATGGCTAAAGAACTACTCTTGCTGATTAGATTATCCTGTGATTTGTAAAATGTTATTAACTATTGCTGTAACCAGTGCCTGAGTAGCCCATTCAGCCTTGAGTCTGACTTGATGGGATCACTCTTCAATCAGAGAGCTGCAGTATCCATGGCAAAGGTATTTTAGCAAAGCCTAGCAACGGGTGCAGTAAAGCATCTGCAGACATGCACAGGCTAAACTTTCCTCACCCAAGAATTTGAGTTTTCCATTCTGTTTAAGGTCCTGATCTTGCACCCACTGAAGTCAATGAGTGTCTTTCCATTGATTTCCTTGAGTATTGGATCATGCCCTAAATTCATATGCCATGTCCATATTTTCATGGGATCTGACTCTAATTCCTGGAGATGTAGAGTTGGATTTGAACACTGGACTCTCCGAAAGCCTCTATTGATTAAACATTTTATGGTTGTCCCACGTCTTGTGATCAGTAAGGAAAACATCAGTTTTGTGATCAGTAAGGAAAAAAAGAAACCATCAAGTCCACCTGAGATTATGGGGAGTTTATTCTTTTGTTCAGTGCATTTAGGAAAAGGGTTTAATCTGCTTTTTGAAGTTAGAGTGCTCCAGAAAAACCTTAGCAATACTATGCAGGAAATAGCCATCCTCTGATTATTAGTTAATGTACATCAGTTTCTGTTTCCTTGCTTGCATTAGCAGTGTCAATGACCCCAAGTTGCTGATGGCAACTCGGTGATGCTGGCGACGTAGACTGCTAGGCAATGATCTTCATTTAGTCAAGCAAATTGTCTGTCTGTGTCTGTAAACTGTGCAATGGTTCCCTTGTCACCTCTACCCCCTGCATACTTCTGTAGACCTAGAGTCAATTCTCTTTCCAATCTTCCAGTGTACCTAGAGTAACTTTGCCGCTAGATTGATATAACCAAGCTTGGAACCTAGCTGTTATGGCAGATTTCCTCTGATAATTCAGAGAGAGATGGTTCCGTTTCTTTCTGTTTAACTTTGAAAGTATATTTATTTATTTATTGTTCAAGATTTTAAAAACAACTTTTAAAGACATTTTTATTCCTGTATTTGCAAAAAAGAATCACTATTGAATGTTCATGATGTAGTGTCAGTGTTTTAAGCACATGTGTAAATATAAACAAACATGGGAGTGAATCCTTCTGTCGCCCTTACTTAGACAGCTAGATAGCACACCCTTTACATTGGTGAGTATGTACACACACGGGTGTATTGGAAGTATGTGTCTGAGAGTTAATTAAAGAAGGAGATTTCACCCCTCTGCAGAGAGACTGCACACAGAGGTGGGGCCCAGGGCAGTTGGAGGGTCCAGGGCTCCCCACAGTGGCCTGGGCTCCCTGGGAGGCTCTTATGGTGGCCCGGCTCTGGTTTCCACTCTGGAGAGGCGGCAGGGCTTCAGGGTGCAGAGGAGGAGCAGGAGGCAGGGCCAGCACCAGTGGCCTTCCTACTTCTACACAGGTTCCGGTGCTCCTGCGGGGGCCTCCAAATTGGCCGTAGCCCCTGGGCATGGGCCCTCTGGGCCCGTGCATTAATCTGCCACTGACTGTACAAGACCTTTGCACCACTTAATTCCCTTTTAATCCCTATGTTAAGTCAATGTAACTATGGGTATGTCTACACTCGGAAATTAGGTTGATATTATAGAAGTCGATTTTTAGAAATCGATTTTATACAGTCAATTGCGTATGTCCACACTAAGTGCATTAAGTTAGCGGAGTGCATCCTCACTACCATGGCTAGTACTGACTTACAGAGCGGTGCACTGTAGGTAGCTATCCCACAGTTCCCATAGTCTCTGCCGCCCATTGGAATTCTGGGTTAAGCTCCCAATGCCTGATGGGGCAAAAACATTGTTGTGGGTGGTTTTGGGTACATGTCGTTAGTCGCCCCCCCTCCATGAAACCAACGGCAGACAATTGTTTCATGCCTTTTTTCCATGCAGACACCATACCCCAGCAAGCATGCAGCCCACTCAGCTCAGCTCACCCATACCGCCGCTATTGTGTCCTGGGTGTTGCTATCAGCAGACGGTGCAGTAGGACTGCTAACTGTCATCATCCACCGCTTCCACTGCAACTCTGCTCTGCTGCTATTGTCTCAATAGTGAATTTCTCTATGTTGTCTGTCATGGGCTCCCGGGTACATGTGTTCTTCCTCAGGAAATGTGCATGGTGCTAACCGTTGTCCTCCACCACTTCCGCTGCAATTCTGATCTCATGAATCTACCTCGCAGGTCCTCTTGTCGTTCTCTATAAATATCTATGCTCGTGGCATCCGTCTTTAGCCACCGCTTCCGCTGCAACTCTGCTCCCCTGCTCTCCTGCAGATGCCATACCACAGCAAGCATGGAGCCTGCTCAGATTACCGCAGCAGTTATGGGCATTCTGAACAGCTCGCGCATTATCCTGCAGTATGTGCAGAACCAGAACCTGCAAAAGCAGGCGAGGAGGCGATGGCAGCGCGGTGACAAGATTGATGAGGACATGGACACAGACTTCTTTCAAAGCACAGGCCCTAGCAATTTGGACATCCTGGTGGCAATGGGGCAGGCTCATGCTGTGGAATGCCAATTCTGGGCCCAGGAAACAAGCACAGACTGGTGGGACTGCACAGTGTTGCAGGTCTGGGACGATTCATAGATACTAAGGTCAGAAGGGACCATTATGATCATCTAGTCCGACCTCCTGCACAACGCAGGCCACAGAATTTCACCCACTCACTCCTGCGAAAAATCTCTCACCTATGTCTAAGCTACTGAAGTCCTCAAATTGTGGTTTAAGGACTTCAAGGAGCAGAGAATCCTCCAGCAAGTGACCTGTGCCCCATGCTACAGAGGAAGGCGAAAAACTTTCAGGGCCTCTTTCAATCTGCCCTGGAGGAAAATTCCTTCCCGACCCCAAATATGGTGATCAGCTAAACCCTGAGCATATGGGCAAGATTCACCAGCCAGATACTACAGAAAATTCTTTCCTGGGTAACTCACCCCATCTAACATCCCACCACAAGCCATTAGGTCTATTTACCATGAATATTTAAAGATCAATTAATTACCAAAATCATATTATCCCATCATACCATTTCCTCCATAAACTTATGGAGTTTAATCTTAAAGCCAGATAGATCTTTTGCCCCCACTGCTTCCCTTGGAAGGCTCTTCCAAAGCTTCACTCCTCTGATGGTTAGAAACCTTTGTATAATTTCAAGTCTAAACTTCCCAATGACCAGTTTATATCCATTTGTTCTTGTGTCCAAATTGGTACTGAGCTTAAATAATTCCTCTCCCTCTCCGGTGTTTATCCCTCTGATATATTTATAGAGAGCAATCATATCTCCCCTCAACTTTCTTGTAGTTAGGCTAAACAAGCCAAGTTCCTTGAGTCTCCTTTCATAAGACAAGTTTCCATTCCTCGGATCATCCTAGTAGCCCTTCTCTGTACCTGTTCCAATTTGAATTCATCCTTCTTAAACATGGGAGACCAGACCTGCACACAGTATTCCAGGTGAGGTCTCACCAGTGCCTTGTATAACGGTACTAAAACCTCCTTATCTCTACTGGAAATACCTCTCCTGATGCATCCCAAGACCGCAATAGCTTTTTTCATGGCCATATCACATTGGCAGCTCATAGTCATCCTATGATCAACCAATACTCCAAGGTCCTTCTCCTCCTGCGTTACTTCTAATTGATGTGTCCCCAGCTTATAGCTAAAATTCCTGTTATTAATCCCTAAATGCATAACCTTATACTTCTCACTATTAAATTTCATCCTGTTACTATTACTCCAGTTTACAAGATCATCCGGATCCTCCTGTATAATATCCCGATCCTTCTCTGAATTGGCAATACCTCCCAGCTTTGTATCATCTGCAAACTTTATTAGCACACTCCCACTTTTTGTGCTGAGGTCAGTAATAAAAAGATTAAATAAGATTGGTCCCAAAGCTGATCCCTGAGGAACTCCACTGGTAACCTCCCTCCAGCCTGACAGTTCACCTTTCAGTAGGACCCGTTGTAGTCTCCCCTTTAACCAATTACTTATCCACATTTCAATTTTCATATTGATCCCCATCTTTTCCAATTGAACTAATAATTCCCCATGTGGTACGGTATCAAATGTATGCGTAAGGGCACTTTCATGAAACTTTGTGACTTGCTTTCCACTGCCCTGAATACCAAGATGAGAGCAGCCCTCACAGTTCAGAAGCAAGTGGTGATAGCCCTGTGGAAGCTTGCAATGCCAGACAGCTACCGGTCAGTCGAGAATCAATTTGGAGTGGGCAAATCTACTGTGGGGGCTGCTGTGATTCAAGTAGCCAATGCAATCACTGAGCTGCTGTTATCAAGGGTAGTGACTCTGGGAAATGTGCAGGTCATCGTGGATTGCATTGCTATAATGGGATTCCCTAACTGTGGTGGGGCGGTACATGGAACGCATATCCCTATCTTGGGACTGGACAACCTTGGCAGCCAGTACATAAACTGCAAGGGGTACTTTTCAATGGTGCTGCAAGCACTGGTGGATCACAAGGGACGTTTCACTGACATCAGTGTGGGATGGCCGGGAAAGGTACATGACACTCGCATCCTCAGGAACTCTGGTCTGTTTGAACAGCTGCAGGAAGAGACTTACTTCCCAGACCAGAAAATAACTGTTGGGGATGTCGAAATGCCTACAGTTATTCTTGGGGACCCAGCCTACCCCTTAATGCCATGGCTCATGAAGCCAGATACAGGCACCCTGGACAGCAGTAAGGAGCAGTTCAACTATAGGCTGAGCACGTGCAGAATGGTGGTAGAATTTGCATTTGGATGTTTAAAAGCGCGCTGGCGCAGTTTCCTGAATCATTTAGACCTCAGCGAAACCAATATTCCCATTGTTATTGCTGCTTACTGTGTGCTCCAAAATATCTGAGAGTAAGGGGGAGATGTTTATGGTGGGATAGGAGACTGAAGCAAATTGCCTGGCCACTGATTACATGCAGCCAGACACCAGGGTGATTGGAAGAGCACAGCAGGACGTGCTGTGCATCAGAGAAGCTTTCAAAACCAGTTTCATGACTAGCCAGGCTACGGTGTGACAGGTCTGTTTGTTCCTCTTTGATGAAAACACACCCCCTTGGTTCACTCTACTTCCCCGTAAGCCAACCGTCCTCCCCTCTTCGATCACCGTTTTCAGAGGCAATAAAGTCGTTGTTTCAAAATCATGCATTCTTTATTAATTCATCTCAGAAATAGGGGAATAACTGCCAAGGTAGACCAGGAGGGTTGGGGGAGGAGGGAAGCACCGGGTGGGGTGGTAGATGGGGGGAGAAGGGAAGGACAAGGCCACGCTGCACTTCAAAGTTATTGAAATCCAGCCTTTTGTTGCTTGGGCAGTCCTCTGGGGGGGAGTGGTGGGGTGTCTGGAGTGCCCCTCCTCCCCCCGCGTTCTTGGGCATCTGGGTGAGGAGGCTGTGGAACTTGGGGAGGAAGGCAGGCTCCAGCGGTGGTCTGTGCTCCTGCTGACTTTCCTGCAGCTCCACCAGAGGCCGGAGCATATCAGTTTGATCCCTCAGTAGCCTCAGCATTGCCTCCTGCCTCCTCTCATCACGCTGCAGCCACCTGTCATCTTGCTCCCGCCACCTCTCCTTGCGTTCATTTTCTGCTTTCCTGGACTCTGCAATAGTCTGTCTCCATGCATTCTGCTGAGCTCTTTCAGTGCCGGAGGACTGCATGAGCTCAGAGAACATTTCAGAAATTAATCATTAAACACGTTTTCTTTTAAACCATGTATTATATTTACAAAGGTATACTCACCAGAGGCGCCTTCTCTGGCTTCATGGTCCAGGAGCCCGCCTTGGGAGGGTTGGGAGGCTAATGGCTCCAGGGTGATAAACAGTTCCTGGCTATCAGGGAGAATGGTTTCTCCACTTGCCTGCTGTGTGCTATTCTCCTCCTCATCTTCCTCGTCCCCAAAATCCTCATGCCTGTTGCAGGTGTCCACGGACGGGGTGGGGTAGTAGTAGGGGTGTGTCAAGGTTCCTTCCCCACTCTGAACTGTAGGGTACAGATGTGGGGACCTGCATGAAAAACCCCCAAGCTTATTTTTACCAGCTTAGGTTCAAATTTCCCCAAGGTACAAACTATTTTACCTTTTGCCCCTGGACTTTATTGCTGCCACCACCAAGCATCTAACAAATATATAACAGGAAAGAGTCCGCTTGGAAATGTCTTTCCCCCCAAAATCCTCCCAAACCCTACACCCCCTTTCCTGGGGAAGGCTTGATAAAAATCCTCACCAATTTGCATATGTGAACACAGACCCAAACCTTTGGATCTTAAGAACAATGAAAAAGCAATCAGGTTCTTAAAAGAAGAATTTTAATTGAAGAAAAAGTAAAAGAATCACCTCTGTAAAATCAGGATGGTAAATACCTTACAGGGTAATCAGATTCAAAACATAGAGAATCCCTCTAAGCAAAACCTTCGGTTACAAAAAGACACAAAAACTGGAATATACATTCCATTCAGCACAACTTATTTTATCAGCCATTTAAACAAAACAGAATCTAACGCATATCTAACTAGATTGCTTATTAGCCCTTTACAGGAGTTCTGACCTGCATTCCTGCTTTGGTCCCAGCAAAAGCATCACACAGACAGAGAAAACCCTTTGTTTTCCCCTCCTCCAGCTTTGAAAATATTTTGTCTCCTCATTGGTCATTTTGGTCAGGTGCCAGTGAGGTTATCTTTAGCTTCTTAACCCTTTACAGGTGAAAGGGTTTTTTCCTCTGGCCAGGAGGGATTTAAAGGTGGTTAGCCTTCCCTTTATATTTATGACAGGGCGCTCCCTAGAATTGCATGCAGCTCATCAAAGAAGCAGCATGTCTGGGGCTCTGACCCAGAGTGGCTATTTGCCTCTTTGGTTTTTTGGTCAGCTTGCCTGAGCTCCTTAATTTTTACGTGGCACTGCAGTAGATCCCTGTTGTAGACTCTGTCCATCATGCCCTTGGAGATTTTGGCAAATATATTGGCATTTTGTCTTTTGGAACGGAGTTCTGATAGCACAGATTCGTCTCCCCATACTGTGATCAGATCTGATACCTCCCATTTAGTCCACACTGGAGCTTTTTTGTGATTCTGGGACCCCATGGTCACCTCTGCTGATGAGCTCGCCATGCTGGCCAAACAGGAAATGAAATTCAAAAGTTCCTGGGGCTTTTCCTGTGTACCTGGCTAGTACATCTGAGTTGAAAGTGCTGTCCAGAGCGGTCACAATGGAGCACTCTGGGATAGCTCCTGGAGTCCAATACGGTCAAATTGCTTCCACACTACCCCAAATTTGATGTCGATTTCAGCACTAATCCCGTCGTCGGGGAGGAGTACAGAAATCGATTTTAAGAGCCCTTTAAGTTGACAAAAATGGCTTCATCATGTAGACAGGTGCAGAGTTTAATCAATCTAACGCTGCTAAATTCGACCTAAACTTGTAGTGTAGACCAGGGCTATGTGTGTGTGAATAAGTGTTCACCAGTAAAAGGGCTGGACAACCTAGCTGTTTGAGTAAAAACCTCCCACACACCAGCCATAGGAAGCAAGCACACATGCATCTGCTGTAGATTGCAAATGGGAGTTAAGAGGTACATAGTCTTTTCCTCAGTCTTTACTGAGGCAAAGTTCCTACTGGCTTCATTAGGGGGCAGATTCTCAGTTAGTGTAAATCAGGGTAACTTGAGTTTTAGTTGAGTAGGAATTGAACATAACTTGAGAAAGTACCTCAAAATTTGCCCCCCATTTTTGTATATATGTATCATTTTTAAAAGGATTATATTTGATGTTGACTTGGGCTTCACTGCTGCAGGGTGACTTGCAATTGACCAGTCGGAGATGGATTCCTTATAAAATATCTTTTATATTTCTATTGAAAAAATATCCATTAAGTTTTTAAAGTATTAATCTTTATCATGCACGGCACCACTGTGCTGTTAGGTGAAAGATTTAACTGTTTCCCACTATTTAAGTATCACTGCCTCATCTACAGAGCTAACTCAGCATGTCTAAAGTCCTGAAAAGCAGATGATTGATCAAGGAATTTAGGGAACAGCTCCCTTGACAAAGCCAGGGAGGATATGTCCTAAGGGGGGGAGAGGGGTGAGCATGAAACTTATTTAACAAGCAAGACTGGAGTCAAGAAATCTACATAATATATCCACTGGCATTAAGACTGTCATCTTTGTACTTCATTTCTAGTACAGATTTTGCAATAGCTGTCTTTCACTGTCGGTTCTAATAAAGAGCATTGGTCAGCTTAAATTCCCTGGGAGCACAGAGTTACGTTTTGTGAACTACATGAGCCTGAGGCCTCTCATGCATGATTTAAACTGCTTTGTAAATGTCAATAGGTGGAAAAGCATTAGATCCCTTGTAGATTTCTCCAAATCCTCAAAGATGTGCATACCATGTATAAACCATGCTACGGTTTCAAGGCCACTGCAATCTCTACACCTGCCTAACTGTGGGTTTAAGGTATTGCCAGAAGCAAAATATTGGTGTGGAAATGATTTGCTCCAATTGGCCAATGAGACCCTTTATTAAGAAACCCTTTGCTCCGGTGGAAAGGCCCTGGTGATATTAAGTGTGCACACAGCATAAATGTTGGACGTCCTTCAAACTTTGTTGCTTCATGCTTGTCTTTTAAAAAAGAAAATCTGCTTTGTCTGTTGAATGTCTTCAAATGTAGGACAAATTCAGCCACAGGAAAACTCATGTTCTCTGTGTATATTGGGGCAGAGGTGGAGATAGCACTTCGTAGGTTATGAAAGAAGCCAGCTTTTAATTAGGAGTGTGCTGTCTACTGGCAGGAGTCACTGAGTATCTGAAATAAATAAGAATCTGTTACTAATGAGAAACTGTGGGGGACTTGGATGGCTCAGGGGATTGGAAATGTAGGTCACTGGTTTGCAGCCACACTAGGAATCACTGCTCAGTAACCTGCATTAAATGGGTCCATTGGGTGTCAGCCCAATTTCTCGCAGACAGGTGTACACATTACAGATCCACCATTGCACTTGGCACTCCTGATAACATTCTTGGCAAAGAGACTAAGCTCTGAATAGACTCTGTCACGGAACTAGCCTCCCCTCCCTAAGGGCAATCCCTCCAGGTCAGGGCTGATATATGTTGGTGGGATAGTGGGAGAGACCTTGCAGTGGCGCTGCCTGGTTTGTAGATGTATGGATCTTCATTTATCTTCATAAATGATCTGGAGGATGGTGTGGATTGCACTCTCAGCAAATTTGCGGATGATACTAAACTGGGAGGAGTGGTAGATACGCTGGAGGGGAGGGATAGGATACAGAAGGACCTAGACAAATTGGAGGATTGGGCCAAAAGAAATCTAATGAGGTTCAATAAGGATAAATGCAGGGTCCTGCACTTAGGATGGAAGAATCCAATGCACCGCTACAGACTAGGGACCGAATGGCTCGGCAGCAGTTCTGCGGAAAAGGACCTAGGGGTGACAGTGGACGAGAAGCTGGATATGAGTCAGCAGTGTGCCCTTGTTGCCAAGAAGGCCAATGGCATTTTGGGATGTATAAGTAGGGGCATAGCGAGCAGATCGAGGGACGTGATCGTTCCCCTCTATTCGACACTGGTGAGGCCTCATCTGGAGTACTGTGTCCAGTTTTGGGCCCCACACTACAGGAAGGATGTGGATAAATTGGAAAGAGTACAGCGAAGGGCAACAAAAATGATTAGGGGTCTAGAGCACATGACTTATGAGGAGAGGCTGAGGGAGCTGGGATTGTTTAGTCTGCAGAAGAGAAGAATGAGGGGGGATTTGATAGCTGCTTTCAACTACCTGAAAGGGGGTTTCAAAGAGGATGGCTCTAGTCTGTTCTCAATGGTAGCAGATGACAGAACGAGGAGTAATGGTCTCAAGTTGCAATGGGGGAGGTTTAGATTGGATATTAGGAAAAACTTTTTCACTAAGAGGGTGGTGAAACACTGGAATGCGTTACCTAGGGAGGTGGTAGAATCTCCTTCCTTAGAGGTTTTTAAGGTCAGGCTTGACAAAGCCCTGGCTGGGATGATTTAACTGGGACTTGGTCCTGCTTTGAGCAGGGGGTTGGACTAGATGACCTTCTGGGGTCCCTTCCAACCCTGATATTCTATGATTCTATGATTCTATGGAGAGTGCTAGCTGCTAGAATTTGCAATGTGGCAGCTTTCATGAGCAGTAAATTCAATAAGGAACACAATAACAAAATAAGTGACTAACTGTTGGTGAAATTCATCCCTGTGCAGAAGGCTAGCACAAGGCCTGTTCATCACTGAATTCCTATTTTGAGAACTTACACCGTGGATAGACCTTGATCTGAACCCCTGCACAGGGACTGAATTTCATCATCTATGCATAGTACAGTTTGGATTCTCATTTGCTGGCTCTCTGTGCTTGCCATTTCACAAGGTACATTTGGGTACGTGTGTCATTTGTCCATACTATGTACTTTTAGTTCGACAGGATCACATTGTATAATATTAGCTTGTGTGCACCACTGCTCTCTACTGGTTGGAATATGTCAGACCTCCTTATTGGTTTGTAATAGTAATTGTCACACTCAAGGCTCATTTTGTGAGCCACTATTTTGTGCTGTGCTCTGTCCATGCTGCAAGAAAGAATCGTGTATTTGCAGCCAAGTCCTCTGATATGGCTGTGTTGTTGTGTAGAATGGAACCTCTGCTTGGCCTGCTTTAGACCCTGGTATGTCATTTGACACGGCTGCCTACGGGTGGTATGAGATCTAGCTTTTTGTTGCCTCAGGAGGATTTGTGTGCTTTAAAAGCAAGCCTTCTCCATCCCAATTCTCCATTTGCCTAGCTCATGATATCATTTTAAGCAAGCACCCTCCTCATTCCTCTGTGTTGACCTCAGGGTTATTTTTCCAGAGCTGTTTACAAATTTCCTGATGTCCTGGTTTTATCAGAGGAAACCTCCAAGGGTGATGAATGGTTCTTGGAAGAGCTGGTGCATACTATAAAATGTCAGTCAGGTCATTTATAACTCATTGATGTCCAGTAACTAAGCTTTATCACCACAGCCTATAGATAAGTCACACTCACGACATCCCTGTCCCTGAGATACTTCCAGAGCTCAGCTGTCCTGGCTGATGACTCAGCTGACATATATAATAGATATCAAATGGAGAGGCTCTTATTTTATCGCTGCAAATATTTCAGCACCAGGGTTCCCTATGGATTGACTGGCCTTCGGAACGCTGTTAGCACAATGCAATAAGGTAACTTTGTGTTATGTTGTGTTATGAGGACAGAGAGCCTTATTCCATTGT